>NC_137460.1:32708886-32730915 GCF_964235325.1 Thermobia domestica
CTGAATCAGGGACGTATCCAGCGTGAGGGCCTGAAGGCTGTCCCCCTCCGAAACTCAAGCACTTTTTGATAAACTTGCTCTTACCCTTTTGAAGTTCTTTTATATCAGTTTACTTGGAGTCTGTCCAAACTTTGGGCAATGTGCTGTTGTCTTCTTATAATTCTAAGAACATACCATAATGCCATTATACCAGGTGTAATTAAAGAACAGTTTTAAATAGGATTAACATTTCGTTTCCGTTCTGTTTTTAACTTTAATATATTAGAACGATACACTCAATGTCTTCTTGCTATTTTTGTTATGTGATATACGTAGCAGACAGTTTTCTTTAGATTTCTCTCGAAAATATGTTTAATTTTGCTTGTGCTATAATGCAGTTTCCAAAGTAAATTGGTTTATAAATGAAAAGTAGGAAAAAGTTTAAGAGAAATACAGAACTGTTGCATTATTATTATTATTATTATTATTATTAGTAGTAGTAGTAGTAGTAGTAGTAGTAGTAGTATTGATGTTTTTAAAACATTAGAATTATGTGCTTACGAGGATTCGTGTTGGGCCCCCTCCGAATAGAAAACATGGATACGTGTCTGTACTGAATGATAGGCATATGAGTCAAGGTGTAGACGGGCGCGCTAGGCGATAGACTCCAGCATGAAAAATAGATTAAGACCACGACTTGCAGTTCTTCTTTCCGATTGGTGCTATCTGCAATGATATGTCGGATCATACGGTATGTGGAACAAAGGAAGGTCAGATAAGCGAGACCATGGTGTATTGGTGTTTCACGCACCTAAATCTATAACATGTTTGTATAAACAATTATCTTTCACTCCGTAGCTAAATTTGTGGGTATGATCACACACCTTGCCTTATAAAGTATAGTGTTATAAAGAAAAAAATATTTCTAGCTAAAACCTAAAGAGGATCCAACTTCAATAGTTTACTTTTTTTTTAATAATGGAAAACTAGTCCATTTCATCACGATAAATCACGTTTGGTATTAAGATGTCTTTTTCGGTCCGTATCCTTCACACTTTGTTGGAGACAAAATTGTTCTTTTCCCAAGGAAACAGGATGAGAGAAGCTATACAACAGCATGAATGAAAACAATAGCTTTTACCAATAGTACTCTAATACTGGATAAATACGTCATTACAGCAAAATATCAATAAGTTGTCATTATATTGCTTCCGTTCTTATTAACATGAAAATTATAATTTGTAAAAAAAAATGGATGGGATGGGATTCGATCTAGTGTCAAAATAGTGTAAGAACTACTAATCCACCACGCTACCCACCTAACCACGGAAACTACTTTTTGCTTGTTTTCTTTTTCTTAACAAATGAATGCTAATACCCATAGCGCATGTCACTTCCAACCTCAAGACAGAAGATTTCCTCTTTATTTCTATATTTCCGTACGACGTCTTAGTTACAGAAGCTAATTTATATTTGGCAGACAATCTACACACTAGGTTTTAACCAATAAATGCAACATTTTACTCCACTATCCAGTTCCTTGATCCAACTCCTCGACTTCCCTACTGAATTCCCTCCGCAATCGTGCTCGGTTACTGAAAAAATCCCTAGAAATCATGATTGCCAGTATACACAAAACCGAGCATAATTTTGTTTTTTTGCTTATATTGTTATTATTTTATTATATTTTTTGGAAATATCTGCTTAGATGTATTGCTTTCTATTATCTCTACATACTAATAACTGAATTTTACCCATAAACGTAAGGAAAATGGAATAAATGCGAAAAATCGAGAGTTACAGTATCTACAGATGCGCCGCTGGTACGGTACATCAAAAGTACACTCATGCCCAAAATGATTGTCGCATATCTATAACTGTCTTCTTGTAAAAATATAATTTGATAATGATTTTGCAGGGTATTTTTAATACTGGTACTATGTGTAGAATCGGGAAATGTATATTTGTGGTAAATTTCATAGGAAAAGAATTATAGAAACGAAAATTAGAATGAGTAAAACAAAATGCTGGTAAATGGACAAGAAAATTTTGTTTTCGTTTTAGTGTTCTTATTTAGTCTTGGAAGTCTTGTATTCGTCTTAGTGTTCTTTTGACATGAAATTTGCCACATACAGGTCTTTCCCGACTATATACATACTAACATTGTAAAAAATACCGGGCGAATTCGTTATCAAATTATATTCCTAGAAAAACATATTTATAGACATGCGACAATAATTTTGGACATGAGTGTATATCTGTTAACGTACATTGATCACAATCGAACAATTCCCCAGAGGTCTAAACTTTTCCCGGAAGGTTACTCTTTGAAATCATCACCACCAGTGATAAATATTGTCCGACCCGTGAAAGACGTAATACGTTTTCACAATCAACTTAGGCGTTACTATTATATTTTACCAGGGAAAACCGCCGCTTTAAGTTCTGAGACATGTAAGAACCATTCAGAAAAGACATTTATTCTCTTTTGCATTACCCAATCAACTTCTCCCGTCCCTCTTGTAACCATTGCACTATGCTTTGCAAATTACTAACAGTCGTGTCTTCCCCAATTTTATTTCTAATCTCTTCAAAAAAAATCTCTCTCCTTTAGATTTTTTCAATGAGGTAAGAATTTCTTTAGGGCAATGTAGTCAGTAAATTATGTTTCGAAGAATGACAGAAGGAGCAGACAGTTCAATACTGGTCACTGAGGAATGAAATTGATAACTTGATGATTGTCTTTCGTCTTTGAATAAGTTAATTGATTCCCGTCTATTGAAAGTGTAGTGTATGTTTTGACATGGCTAACGTGTTTTTCTTTCCATCAAAATTTGTAGAATTGTTGTTGCAGGCCTTGAAGATACACCTGCGGTACTTACTGGAGAAAACCTCGAATTGTATTTCAGGAAGGTGATGCTTCTTTCAGAACCTATCGTTTTCTTCAACCTATCGAGTATTGTTTCTTTCCATCTTAAAACCCAATATTTTGAAAAAAAAATACATTTTGCGGGAAGGGATATATATATATATATATATATATATATATACGAGGATCATTCGGAAAGTAAAGAACGTTTTGCGCTAGCGCGTGCGCGTGTTCCCCCACCCCCGCTGCCGCTGGTTTATTGACCTGGGCATGCTTTAGCCTCAGTCTGGCACCAGCTGCGATCCGCTACGGTCCGTTATTGCTTCGCTGTGCGACTGTAAAATGTGCGATACAATTACTGATCCCGCCAAGTGGGAGAAGATTTTTGAATGCAAGAAAAGTGCGTCCGATAGAAATTTATAGACAAATCACTGAGGTGTATGGAAATGTAATGAATGAAGCATCAGTTCGTAAGTGGTGCATTATGTCTAATGACGGACGGACGAATGTGCACGATGAGGAACGCTCGGGCCGGCCTTCTGTTGTGACTGACGAACTCAAAGGAAGAATTGAGCGGAAAATTCAAGAGGATAGGCGATTCACTATTGATGAGCTGCACGAATTCTTTCCTGAAATTTCAAGAACTGTGTTGTACGAAATTGTCAGTGGTGAACTTGGTAACAAAAAAATTAGTGCAAGGTGGGTGCCTCGACTGTTATCGGAGGAACACAAAACCAAGCGAATGGGAGCCGCATTGACTTTTCTCAGCCGTTACCATAAGGATGGCGATGAACTTTTAAATCGTATTGTTACTGGAGATGAGACGTGGATCTCGAACATCACTCCAGAAACAAAGCGCCAATCCATGGAATGGCACCATTCAAATTCTCCGAAAAAGCCGAAAAAAGCCAAACAAATTTTGAGCACCAGAAAGGTTATGGCTACGGTCTTTTGGGATCGTAAGGGTGTTTTGCTCGTTGACTACATGCAGAGAGGTGAGACCATAAATGCAGCTGCCTACTGTCAGACGTTACGTCGACTTCGCCGCGCGATTCAAAACAAGGCGCGGATTGCTGACCAGCGGCGTCATCCTCCTCCACGACAATGCCCGTCCTCACTCCGCGGCATTGACGAGGGACTTGCTTCAGCAGTTTAAGTGGGAAGTTTGGGAGCATCCACCCTATAGTCCAGACTTAGCCCCCAGTGACTTCCACCTATTCCCAAAGTTGAAAGACTTTTTGGGTGGAAGCCACTACGGCAGTGATGATGAACTTAAGGAATCTGTTAGTGATTGGTTCAACAGTTTGGCGGCAACTGTGTATGCCGAAGGCATAGAAAAACTTGTACCACGGTATGACAAGTGTTTAAATTTACACGGCGACTATGTCGAAAAGTAACTCAAGTATCACATAGTATGTAACACAAATTTCGCCTTTGTATATCAGTTATTAAAGTGTTTATACAAAAACGTTCTTTACTTTCCGAATGACCCTCGTATATTGCGATGTCTTGTAGGCAGAGTCAAAAAATGGACCGAGAATTTAGCCCTCCACCTATTTTATTATAAAGTACAAAATAATCTTTTTGCGTTGCAATGTTCATATAACAAAGTCCCTATTATAACCAAGGTTGAAGGATATATCGTTTCGTACGGGAACCCCTTCGCTCAAGGCAGCCGCCGGGAGCGTCTTATGGTGACTCCTGGTTAAGGTACACGTATTAGGAAACTTCAGCTCAGAGCAACCTTGTAAGGTTAGGTTGTGTTGAGGAATCCCCTTAGCTTCATACCAGCCTCCAGGCATAATAGAATAGGTATAGCCCCTTAGTACAAAGCGACCTCCAAAGCCGAGGTGGGTTGGCGATCAGTGGTCAACTGATGCCTCCTTCCTCTGTGGTTCGTCTTTTATGGACCCTCTTCGGGTGGGCTCGTCTTCTTTCGGTTCCCTTCGTCTTCTTCCTGTTCGGTGTATCGTCTGCTTGTTTATAAACGTTAGCACGTGTCGTTCATAAACATATGCTCATGTTGTGATGTGGGGATCTTTACAATATATCTACGAACTCCATTAGGTTCGTGGCGCGGTGGCTCAGTGGTAGGTTCGCTACGATCCTTCATATCGCGAGGACGTGCTTTGTCGCTGGTGCGGTTTTAGTGGTGTGAGTGTTTGAACTACGTAGTACTGGTTATTGATATACTATTAGTGCCTTACACTATCTGTATATATAGATAGATAGATAGATAGATAAGTAGAAGTGATATATAGAATTGTTTCTGCGTTGATACTGCATATACTGCATTGATATCAGTATGTCCCAGAATATTCGCACGAATACTGTGAAATTCGAATTCGATAAGAGTACAAGATCCAGGCGGCCATTAGCACTTGAGATACATAAATGGCTAAGTGAGGACTTCGCACCCTTATTAACTGAGGCAACGGCCATACAACTGCATAATGAGGAATATTGTATATATGTGAAAATAGGTGATGTGCATAAGTTTAACGTATTTATATCGAATAACCCAGGAACAGTGAATTTCCGCCACAGTGATGGACTGATAAGTGAAGTACGAATTACAGACGCCGCCTCTGCTTTGACTCGCGTACGCGTTTTGGATTTGCCTATGGAATTGCCGGATGAGGTGGTAGTGAATGTATTAAATGAATATGGAACTGTACATAACGTTACTCATGAAAAATGGCCTGCATATCTCCCATACCCTATTTATACTGGAGTACGCATTATTTCCATGAAACTGAAAAAAACATTCCCTCCAAAGTGTTTTTTGACAACCAGAAAGCCACGGCGATGTACCAGGGGCAACAAACAACGTGTTGGATATGTGCCTCCTCCGGACACGTCCAGTCCTTTTGCCCAAAGAAGAGAAATGTAAAACAACCCGCATCGCAACATGCTGAGGAACTCCGGATGACGGAAATATTTAAAGGAACACATCCATCTACCAGGCGATATGCGAATGCGCAAGTTGCTGAGACTCTACCGCCAATGAGAACCCTGCCAAATGAACTGCCCAGAAGTGATAATAATGTGCCTCCTTTTAATGATGAAGTTGCATTTCCGGCTTTATTCAAACCCGTTGATGCATCTCATTCGCCCCTAGCATCTCCAGCGATAGCGAGTGAAGTGACGCCTTCTGCAATCTCTGGGCCTACTCAAGAACTACCTTCGCCAGTGCGCGCTTCTGAAACAAGTGAAATGTGTGCGTCGTCTTCCCAGGGAGTAAACAAAGTAAATAGTAAAACCCACGAACAGCAATTAAGTGCCACGCATATATTGGACGAGGAAGCTGATTCGCTGCCTTTAGGTAAGAAACGAAAGCCGAATCTTGCTGATTCCCCCCATTCGAGTGATGTGTGTGAAACTGTAACCGAAACTTTTAGTTATGATTTAGATACTTCCTCCATAACATCTAATGGCCAAGTAGAAACAGTATCATCAGTGGAAACAGTAAAAAAACATGCCAATCAGTTGCCTGTTGAATTTACCTACTCGACAAAATAGTCTGGGTCCAGAGTCAGTTCCATAGCATATTTCTAAGTATTGTGCATCGATATGTTGATTGGCCTTGTACTTTCTTTCCCTCAGACATTTGTCTGCCTTTATCTTTTTTCTGCAGTTGTAGTATTACTGTTTCCGACAGTAATATGCCTGTGCCTAATGCGCAGTCATTTTGTACACTCAATTTAAATGCTATATCCAACTTCTCGAATCAGTGCTTACTGCAACAATTTATAACACAAATTGATGCCGATTTTCTTCTGTTTGAAGAAGTGGCATTCTCCTCATTTTCCTTTTTATCGGCATATACTGCTATTATTAATCAAGGTGAACACCAACGGGGAACTGCTATTTTGTACAAGAAAGGTATACAAGTGGACGATGTAAGCTGTTTACCTCTCGGGCGGGCAATTCGTTGCTGCTCAGAGAGGTTCACGATTATTAACATTTATTCACCATCTGGGACGCACAACCGCTATGCGGTGGAATCACCATTAGACACGCCAGGACATATGCCATGTAAGGCTATGCACACTCTTATCTCACAGCTTCACCTATGCGACGTTTGGTTATTATGTCATGCAGAACGACAAATGACGTACCGCTCCGCCCGAGTACAATCACGTTTAGATAGGATCTATATATCAGACGTATGCCGGCAACATATTACAGAAGCGGCCTTGCGCATCCCCTCTTTTCTGATCATGTATCCGTCTACATTACCTGCAAGTTCCCACAAGCTGTGAGTCGATCTGTTGGTCGCTCATATTGGAAATTGCCATTTCGACTTTTAAACCGCGCTGATATTAAAAACTTGTTCTTTCGTAAGTGGCAGTATTGGTGTAACCAACAGCGCTATTACCACAGCCATAATCAGTGGTGGGTAGCTTACGCAAAACATAAAATTCGTTCATTCTTTCAATGGCAAGCTCGCGAAACAAAGACCGATCTTCTCTACAAAATTCTGCATGACATATGGTCACAACCGAGCACACCGGAAAATTTTACTCTCATGAACCACATTAAAGCAAAATTACGTCGAGTGGAACATCAACTTTTTTCTAAGTTGTACAGCCGCACACATCTTGGTGATAAACTGGAAAATGAAAAGACCACCTTCTATCATTATATGCGAAATATGTACCGTAATACCTCCAAATATATAGATTGTCTTAATGTATGTGGGGAACAAACCCTCTACAATTTTGGTGATATTCAAAATGAGTTTGTTCGTTATTATCAGCAAATGTATGACACACCTCAGGATACGTTGATCGACATACAAGACTTTATAGATTTTCCTTTACCGCATGCCCCTCCCGACGCCTTGGATTCCCTCATGCACCCATTTTCGATCGAGGAATTGATGAGTGTTTTGAAGAAATCTCATAATATCTCCAGCCCTGGGCCTGATGGACTCCCGTACCTATTCTATAAGCAATATTGGGATATTGTGGGTCAGACAGTACTTGAAATAATGAATGAATTATTGCACGCCTCTAATATTCCACAGAGGGATGGGATCTTGATACTCCTTCCTAAAAAATCCGGACGAATTTCTCTTGAGGACTTTCGTCCCATTACGCTTCTGAATACCGACCTTAAAATATTGACCAAACTGATTGCTAGCTACTTAAAACCCATCTGTAGTCAGCTCATCAGCCCCTATCAAGCAGCACTGTCCAAACTGCGAGATATTATTTCATATTACCAGTTTAAACGTCTCCCAGCCTGTGTAGTCTCACTTGACTTTCGGAAAGCATTTGACAGTATGACCCATCAATAGGCCTATATCTACGCGGTACTTAAGGCATATGCATTTCCTCCCTTCTACATCAGCCTCATTACTGCATTATACAAAAATGCATCCTCCAAAGTTCATTTAAATGGTAATTTGTCACCTGCTATAGACACGGTCACCTGGTAATACGGCTACCTGTCACGTGGTATCAGACAAGGCTGCGCACTTTCGGTATATTTATTCAGTCTCGGACTTGACCCCCTACTACAAAAAATTGCGAGGGATCAAGATCCAGGATCCAAGCATACGCAGATGATGTTACACTGCTCTGTACTGAATTTTCTCATCTTCAGAAAGCAATGAAACATATTGAGCGGTATTCCTTGCTCAGTGGACAAATGCTCAATGCACATAAATCTAAGCAATTATTGTTTCAAAACTGGCAATGTCCGGATTCCCCGCTGAACCCTTGGAACGTGCAATCGGTCTCCGTTCTTAAAATTATTGGTATTACATTCACTAATGATGCCAAAAATCAACAGCAGCATATATGGAACCCGATCATAACCCAAATGCGTATACAAAGTCAACCAGATAAACCACGCGCACTTCCCTTGTATCAACGGGTATGGTATGCTAACGCTTACCTTTGCTCCAAACTTTGGTATGTGGCACAAATTTTTCGTTTAACAGAAATGTATGCCAAATAAATAGACTCCCTCATTGGGTGGTTTCTATGGAAAGGATGCCTTTTCCGAGTACGACGGCCGGTTCTGTCCCTCCCATATGCTCACCGTGGTCTCAATTTGATTAATATTCGACAGAAAGCTAAAGCACTACTGTTAAAAAAACATACATGTAAGTCTTTAAATGCACATTCACACACTGCACAGTGGTTAACGTGCTGGACAGCCAGCCTTCATGGAAATAACCCCCCTAACTTACGCCATGAAAATCATTGTCCATCCTATCTTCGTGACCTCATCTTAACCTGGGCATATTTGACCACCTTGTCCCCAGAACAGACCGGTAATACACGCATTTTATACACCATACTCCAACAACAGCACTACAATTCTGAAACTGCTTCTATCATCATGCACCATCCACACCGCAACTGGCCCGCGATTTGGCAGAATTTGAATCATCCTCTCCTCACCAGTGAAGTGAAAAGTCTGTGGTACCAAGCAATTCATAATCTGATTCCCACCAATGAACGCTTATACGCTATTCATCGGAGTGCTACTGACTTATGTCTTATTTTTGGACACAGAGATACCTTATACTATCGCCTTTCGGAATGTTGAGATGCTAGACCAATTTGGAACCAACTTATTACTTGGCTGGCACTCATCTGCCGTAAACCTAAGCAGTATTTTACGGCGAACATTTTTCCTTTCCCTGACTATCAATGGTTTCCGCCAACTCGGAACACAACTGTTACCTGGCTCCTCGGCACTACTCTCGATTACGTGCTTCGCACTATACCTCACTGTACAGCAATTGAATATTTTGATTATTTGCAACGTTCCCGGTGGAAACTAAGGCGTCAGAAGGAAAACAAATATTTCGCGAATTTTTTACATGTCATATTTGATTAGTAGAGACTTTTTTTCCTAGTAGTGTGAACTTACAAGTACAATGTCTTGACACTTTGTATTTATATATATTTCTCATGTATAGATTCCAGTTTCATATTTATGTACTGTTTTAACACCCATGGTTCTTATGTAGTGTTGTAACCTGGACTTTGTATTTGTATTTTCAGAACATCATGAAATAAAAAAAAAAGTGGTCTAAGGCGCCAGATTTAAGCTCTGGTTCCCAATTGGGAGCGTGGGTTCGAACCCCACACCTGACAAAATTTTCTTTTATTTCAAAATGGAACATACACACATTTTACTAGCCAATGAGTATAGATATTTAATTACTAGCAATAATGAATAGAAACCTTTTATTTTATTCAAAATTATATACTAGAATATTTACAAGTAGTAAGGCTGTCACAGCCAGAAGAAGAAGAAAATAGCAAGAGAATAATCTATACTATTTAAAAGATATATTACAACTATAACGTTAATGTATATTTAGTTTTATTGCAACAAGGACAATAGTCCGGTACCTTATGATAACAAATGTAGTGGCCAGACTTGTTTAAGCTTGTTTTATTTATGCTGTTAAATATATAAGTGCGGAAGCCATAGTTAATGGGAAAAAAGTGAGAGAGCATTCACCTCTGGTGCTTGGGGTCCCTGGTTCGATCCCAGCTAGCGCCGTGTGGACTTTGTGGTGGACAAACACCGTGCTCGTGGGTTTTCTCGGGGTTCTCCCGTTTCCTCCCACTTTCTTCATTCCACCATTTCACTCATCTCTCATCATCACCGTCTCCTTTAGCCTAACCGGCGTAATCGTGGGACGTAAAACTTAACGATTTCATTTCATTTTTCCATTAGGTTCGTCACTGAGTACTTGTATGCTTATGAATAACAACTTTTTTCTTTCACTGTATGTGTTACGATAAATCATTCGTATATGAAATTAAACTAAATCAAACCGTACCGTCCAGTAAGAAAATTACTTCTGCATGCGAAGTGTTGCATCTTCTCTCATTATTAGAAAAGTAACGA
Source organism: Thermobia domestica (assembly GCF_964235325.1). Classification (NCBI taxonomy): domain Eukaryota; kingdom Metazoa; phylum Arthropoda; class Insecta; order Zygentoma; family Lepismatidae; genus Thermobia; species Thermobia domestica. Next base: position 32,719,622 of record NC_137460.1, read on the forward strand.
CGCCAGTGAGTAGATATTATATGGGTAAAATTCATACCGCCTAGAAATAAAAATCAATTCGCATACAGTAGATTTCCCACAGTGAATGAAGGAGTGCTGCATGTTACGTTCTCGTCAATTTCAGCAACACTTCATTGTCTTTGGGACAAACAAATCGTGTATACAAATAACCCAAGGACTGTACAAGACCTGAAAACCAACAAGCGCCGAACCATTGAGAAAATGAACCTATCAACTCTCCGTGAAGTTGCTTCCAACATGCTAAGACGTGTGAATCTTTGTTTGAACGAGAATGGCGGGCATTTTCAACATCTATTGTGAGACTACGTTTCCCTTCCTTCCACATAGTGTTGCAGGGTGCATGTAAATTACGCTATTTTTCCTACTTTTTTCAATGTTTTTATTTAGTGTTTTTTGAATGATTCCATGAGATAAACAGTACCTCTACACACATGCTGTTGCACTTAAACACAGGCAGTGTTGCTGGCAGTAGCGTAAAACTTCAAAAACCACGCTTTCGCGGGTACGCCATTAATGGCTTAATTCTGGACAAGTTAAGGGTGAAAATGAACCGTTCTTCTTCGACTACGATAACTACCGATCCAACCCACAAATCTGCGTTGAAATTTGTGGACTGCATGTCCATGCACATAAGTGACATCCAATTTACCATGTTTTGTATTTTTTTCACTTTCACTTACATTTGGCAACACTGCATGTACACGCGTGGACTTCGTTAGCTGCGTTTATGTTTTAAAATATCTACATGGATCAAACTAAAAATTAGTGTATCATTTATACATGTACCTTATTCCGTCCAAAAGTTAACCTATACCTGATTCCAACTAGCGTTTTAAATGTGACACCCTGTATAAGAACATTGTTATGAACAATTTTCATGCTCATGATAATGAATGCAGTGCACATCACATCACAGCACAATTAAATGAATGAGACAAACGCAGGTTAGTCTTCTATGTTAGGGCGACTCATGACTGATGAAAAACAAGGGGAAGTCCGTATTAGTATTGTGGGAGATAGTACTATAATGGTACAAAATATAAGGAATATTCTTATGAACGAACTGCCGTTGGAAAAATCTTGCATGATTATGATCATTTGGAAGTTGTCGAGCGTACATGGAACGGAAGACATCGAGAGTCTTGCTCTCTAAGTTTGTAGAATTGTAAATATTTTACAATTTTTTTTTTTTTTTGTTTGTTTAATTTAATAAACACTTAATTTAAGCACAATGTTTATCGTGCTCTCCAAAAAAAGCCAATAGTAACCACCGACCACGAGGTCGGTTTTACAAACATTCTGAACTGTTCAATAGGCCACCTTCGTTTCGTTAACATACTCTAAGTATCATTAAATATTTTGCGTTTGTTTTAATGTAGAAAAGTGACATAAATAGAACTGTACAAATAGTGTCACAGAGTAACAAAATTGCAAATAAAATTTTATTATAATATTCCATTTTGTCAAGAGAAAATAAACGGCTTAGATTTTATTGATCACAGTTTCGAAGTAACAAGCTTGCTCCGTCCTGCCATCTATTAGTAATTTTTAGTATTACACGTTAAAAAACTTGTCAAATTGATACTAATGAAATTGTCAACAATTTGACGAAGGCTCGTATCTCAAAATCTCACTTTTTCAGACATGAAGAAACAGATGTAATTCCACAGAGGAGAAAAAAGTTAAATATGCAATAATTGATCATATATTCCACATAATTACTATGTGGAATGGGTGACGAGGTATTACATATGCAACTGCTTTCCTGTCTACGTAAGTATTAATTCCTTCTTTTATGTCTGTAAAAGTGAGATTTTGAGATACGAACCTTCGTCAAATTTTTGAGGAAATGATCGGCTAATGTTTATTTTAGCTAATTCATTCAATGAATCAATTCCTAAATGTTCTGAAAAATTACTTTCTGAACGTTCCAGTCGGTCACAAATTATGGTAGTTCTTGCTATAATTCTTTGTGTAATATTATTTTCAACACTACCCAGGAGTGCCCACAAAGGGGGGCTATGACGCAAACTGCGTCATTGAAATATTTGGGGGGGGTTAAAATCTATATAAATATGTTTGAGGGTCTGTAAAAATTAATCGAAAAGATTTTTTTTTCATGGAAGAACACCTATGGATAGACAATTTGGGGGGGTGCGTCATGGACATAAGGGGGGGGCACCACTGAAACTACCTATTTCAGCTTGTTACAAATTTCGGATTATGCCAACTTCTTTTTTTTTTTTTTTTTTACATATTTTAATATTTATCAGAACTTTAACGTATGCAATATTCAAAATACAGTAGAGCTTCGATTATCCGAAGTAATTGGGGGACATGGGTGTTCGAAAAACTGGTTTGTTCGGATAATTGAACTGTGCATGTTTATTTGCCATGCGCGGAGCGGCACGCCTCAACTCTAAGCTGGCGCAGCTGTTGCTGTGAACATCTTTGATACTGCCGCTACTTCTACAGCCAGTGCCAAACCGACAGAAGTGTGCTGATTGTTGAAACACAGTGACTGGCGGCTTGGCCGGTCAGCAGCGCCTTATGAAGGCCCCATTAGAAGCAATGTTCCGCCAGCGGTGGCTCAGTGCGGCGACTACTGTGGGAAACTTGGTTTGGGAATGAGGGGGATGATGGATGGTAGGGTGGGAGAGTAACAGGTGCGAGCGAGTACACAGTTCGGTTAAGCGGTCGTTCGGTTGACCGACGTTCGGATAATCGACGCTCTACTGTATTTAATATTTATCAGAACTTTAACGTATGCAATATTCAAAATAATAATAGAAAAGTAACACCAGAGAATAATCGTAACTTTCGGATATTTCTTGCGGGCGAGACTAGTAATAGCCATCGATGGAAATAATATCTACATCAATAGTACGACTGGTAACGTACACTCATGTCCAAAATTATTGTCGCATGTCTATAAATATGTCGTTGTACAAATATAATTTGATAACGTATTCGCCCAGTATTTCTTATAATGTTAGTATGTGTATAGTCGGCAAAGACATGTATGTGACAAATTTTATGTCAAAAGAGCAGTAAAAAAAAAACAATAAAACGAAAATAAAACTTTCTTGTCCATTTAGCAACATTTTGTTTTACTCATTCTAATTTTCGTATTTATAATTCTTTTCCTACGAAATTTACCACAAATATACATTTCCCGATTATACACATAGTATCAGTATTAAAAGTAGGCCTACCCTGCAAAATCATTATTAAATTACAGGTATATTCTTACAAGAAAACAGTTATAGATATGCGACAATCATTTTGGACATGAGTGTACATTGAGCACGGTCAAACAATGCCCCAGGGTCTGAAATTTTCCCGCCATTCCACCAGAGGTGGATCTAGTCCTGGGCAAGGGGGGATTAGGCCCCAAGTTTTTCGAGCGACAAAAATAATTTAAGCTATTATTTATATATTTTTGAAAGTTTACAGTAAACTCATAATATACTTATCATAGTCCGGGTTCTGGGTGCCCTCCACAGTTTTTACCTTCTAGATCCAATAGTACAGGGGCCATCCTTTGAAATCACCATCGCTAGCGACAGTATTTTCCGACCTTTGAAAATATAATATTCTTTTACGAATCACTTGGCGTAAGGAAAGCCACGATCATTAACTTCTGAGAATTTCAAGAACCTTGCAGAAGAGATACTTATTCTTCGTTAAACTACCCAGACCACTTCTCCTCTTCTTGTTGCAGCCATTGCATTATACTACTTGAGAAATTACTAAGTCGCGTAATCCTCTATTTTTCTTTCTAATCTCTTCAAATATTTTTCTCTTCTTTAGTTTTGCATGGGGTCCCGGGTTCAAACCCTGCTCCCGCCAAGTGAACTTTGTGGTGGACAAACACCGTGTGCGTGGGTTTCCTCGGGTTCTTCCGTTTCCTCCCACTTTCTTCATTCCACCATTTCATTCATTTCTCATAATCACCGTCTCCTTTAGCCTAACTGGCATAACCGTGGGACGTAAAACTCAAAGATTTCATTTCATTTTCTTCTTTACTTTTTATATGTATTTATTTATTTATTTATTGTGAGGTGAGGATTTCTTTAGGGTGACGCAGTTGCGTAGTACTGATAGAACCCTTACCTCTGGTGAATAGGGATCTTGGTTAAAATTTCAGGCCATATGACTCAATGGCAGGCTAAGATTCTCATACAAATTGGAACCAGAGATGGAGTGGGCCGGTGGGTCAGGTGGGTCAAGTTTTCTGAGTGGGTCAGTGGGTCGTGGGTCAACAACATGTGACCTACTGTGACCCACCGTGACCCACTGCGACCCACCACCCACCATGACCCACTGCGACCTACCGACTCAATATGATATACCGACCCACTCTTTTCACTGCATTGTAGACAGTGTCTTCTGAAGACTGGTAAATTTGTCTTCGTTTTACTTTCAAGACCTTCATTTACCTTTCTTTTCCATTTGTTTCTGTCTACTTACCTGAGGTGAGTATATCTAACCAAGTGAAAAAAGAACTTCAGGCACTTTTGGATATTGATATTTTTAATTTTAATAATAGCAATAGGACTTATACTACTACTTGGCTTTCGAGACCTGTGAGTTTTTAGTGGAGCTAACTACTGGAAAAAATACATTTTTGAATCACTGTAATACAAATTATTATTAAAAAAATGAATGTAACTGTGTGTACCTGATCATCACGGTTAAATTGCAAAGTCAAATGAAATGACTTTTGGTATATAGTTAGGCCTTAATCCAAACTGGGATGTTATATTGCTTTCATTATAATGCATAATATTCTAAGGAGGTACTGAGGATCCGAATATTTGCGGGAAAAAAAAGATAGTATCTCGCACGCCGTTAAACTTACGGAGCTGAAATTCAGTGTATTAACTTTTTATTGAAAATAAACAGAATGTGCCCTAGCATTTTTTAAAATTCTCCTATATGGGGAAAGGGCACTTTCTTTATTTGGAAAATTGGTAGTGAGTTGGTTTGTAAAAATGATCGAAAACGATCGATGTTATTTAAGGAAAGAAATCAGAAACAAAAAATACAGTGCTTAGCTTCATATATCCATTGCTTTCTACTATAATAATTGCTGAAGCTTATGTTAATTATATGGGGCGCTTACAGCACAGGGCAATCAACCCATAAAGTTGTGATAAAAGACATAGATAGACATAGACCTAACATTTATACTGTAAGGTTAATTACACGGAAATTTTAAGTTTGAATTGTACACTGAGAAAAAAAATGTAGGTGGCGTACTTAAAAAGATAGGTTACATGCGTAATTGCTCTACTTTTTGGATTTAACGTATAACTTAACGTAAACGTATAACTGAAAACCATGTTTTATAATACTTTCTATATAAGTGTTCTATCTATACGTACTTTCTGTATGAAGCAATGTTGGCGGACAGGATCTCACATACAAATGGACGTATATAACATATAGCTGACGAAGGTAACATATGCATGTGATATACGGAAAACTGTTAGATATCAGACATCCTGCAACAGCATGATGTTACGTCTAAAGGCAGTGCCTATGTAGCATACCGATAACGTATGCTCTGTACAGATTTCTATAGTAAGCAAGAGGATACCGTATATTTGTACAATATACCGCTGTCCGGAGAACGATTTTTCTCTGTGTACGCATAATTATATGAAAAATTTTACACTTTTTCCCCCTTTACATTGGACTACTTACCTTGATTTGGAACTTCAAATTTCATCCTTTTTTCCACTGAAAAATATCGACAACTGAACAAGAAAATAATCATACTATAACAATTTAATTGAAATTCATCGTAATTTGGCACATGGCAAACATCAGTGTGGTAATTGAAGGGGAAGGAGGGAAATTCCCATTCACCTCTGAACACTTTCCAGGAACCTCGTTCCCTTTCGCTTTCTAGATGGCACCAAACCTTCATATGTAATTACAAAAATTAAATTTATAAACAAATAAGAAATTATCATTTTATCAGGCTTTAATTAAAAATTTATTCACAAGATTCCCTATCGAAGGCGTGGTAGATGAAGTTTCTGTTCTCCATGAGTCGACATTGCCAACTGACATGGGCGATATTGAAAAGATGTTCTATGGTGACAGAGAGATGATACTTCTTTCTGAGTATTTAAAAAATGACCAAGAAAAATCGTTATCAGACTTAAGTCTAACAAGCAGATTGTCGATGAGGAGTTGCAGAAATCGGGTAGAAGTATCATCAATTTTCACGACCGAAGTAGAAGCAGACAAACAATTCTACAGGTACCGTTAGGTACTATAATTAATATAGAAAGTAATGGTCTGTGTTGGCAGCGGGTTGGGTTAGGTTATTAGGGTTTGATGACCTGGTTACGTGTATTAGAAAGTTGTTATATTTCTGTTTTTAGTTGTGCTGACATGGAAAGGTCATGTGTTCTTTTTCGAGTTTGTATACGTGTCTGTAGAGACTTTATACTGGGTATTTTTAAAAATAATAATAATGGAAATTTGAATTAAATCTGTTGATACGTCATTCTGAGAGAATAAAAGATTACACGAACAATATGTGAGAGAGAATAAAAGATGATCGAGCAATATGTGAGAGAGAATAAAAGATTACACGAACAATATGTGAGAGAGAATAAAAAGATATTCTCCTAATATATTTAACGGTTCGATTTCTATGAAATCTCATAAAGTGGTAGGAAATTGTTTTATTTGTTAAAAATAAGAAGCTCAGAACACTTATAATGTGTGATACGCACTGGGATCGAACCCGGGACCCTTAGCACCGACGGTGTATACTGTATTGTACTGTGAATAAACCTGGTACCCTTAGCATCAGAGATGAATGCTGCATTGTACGGGAATTGAATATGGGACCCTTAACACCAGAAATGAACGTTGCATTGTACGGGGATTGAATATGGGACCCTTAGCACCAGAGATGAATGCTGTATTGTACGGGGATTGAATATGGGACCCTTAGCAACAGAGGTGAACGTTGCATTTTACGGGGATTGAATATGGGACCCCCAAGCACCAGAGATGAATGCTGTATTGTACGGGGGACTGAACCCGGGACCCCCAAGCACCAGAGGTGAACGCTGTATTGTACTGAGAATTATTGCAATTCTCACATGTAAATTGGCGAGAAAAAAAAACATATGAGAAATACGAAGTGTGTGTATGTATGATTGAATGGATTATTTATTCATCGTTTTATAGATTTGTTTATTATAGTTAACTTCGTGTTTACAGCCAAGTTTGAAATACGGAGCGAGTGAATTGTTCTTCCGTCTCTGAGAGAAGGCTGTCTTAGAATGAACAGCGTTTTATTTTTGTAAATTCCATTATTTCCGGGTCGTTGCCTTACACGCTTTCTCCTTGCCTACGTTAGAACTATGACTTGTGACACGCATGTATAGAGTGTCAATGCACTTTCTAATTTTATTTCCGCTTGTACTGGAATAACCTTAGACACTTTCTCTCTTGCTTGTTGGAACTTTGACTGATGACATACTGAAATATTTTTCCATTAACGATGTTTGTCACTGCGATACTTATCTGCAGTGATGAAGAAGACAGATAGAAATTTTATGTTTCTTCCCCCTTTAGAAGATGTATTTTTGTGGCAATATCTGATTTTTGGCAGAATATCTAATATCTGATGAACATGTAAGCATTTTTCCTTAATTAGATGAAAACCGTACATAGCCTGTCCTGAATGTCGATCGATCGATACCCTGTCTGAATGAGATTTCTCCAGCGGTTGACGAACTTGAAAATAAGAAATTTTTAGATTTTTCGCTGTGGCAATGAATGAATAAACGATGTTAGCGGATATGATGACCTTATTTATTTATTTATAATTAATGAAATCGGGTTGAAAACCCGTTGAAAACATGATGCTTGGGAGAGGGACATAATGAAATCCTTATATATATATATATAGTATTGAAATAAAGTTTGTTATTATTGTTTTTACACAGTTCCATAGTGTGTGTGTGTGTTGATCTTTTGTGTGTTGAACTTTTTTTGCGAGTGATTTAACAGAACGAACTCTGATTTTTTAAGGTGAGAACATTTTAAATGCCATGTATTATTCACTTAATTATAATGAAAGTTTTTTTTGAATAATTATTGAAATACTACACGATTTGCTTCTGAGAAACATTATCCGGGAAATAAACCTACGACCATTTTTGTAATCATGCAAGAGGGACATTATTATTATTATTATTATTATTATTTTTTTACGGATCGTATGTTATACTCTGAACAAATTTATTTGTGAACGTTTTAAAATCGGTGTTATTTGCATTTTTTTCATGCTTGGTACACAAGCTCAGAGCAGCTACGCTGTAAACTTGTAAAATAAATCGTTTGTTACACAAACTCGTTTTTAAAATATTTTATTGGGTCGTGTTATTTTATTTTATTGGTTCGTGTTATTTAAAATAACACTCGTTTTTAAAATAAGAAACTCAGAACACTTGCAGTGTGAACCTACAAATAAAAGGCCTAAAGACGGACCATTTACTTGTAGAGTTTTATTTGCTTAATTATAGGATGCTTAATTACAATATGTTTGATTCATTTGTTACGATTGTTTAACTGTTATACCGATCACTTTAAATCAGTTATACCTAATATATATATGTACGTTGTACAGATGGGACTTGAACTGTTTAAGTAAGCTCATTTGCCAATAGATGGCATACTACTACGCTTTGGTAATACAACTGATAATCTTTTTAGGAACGCAAATGTTTGAACTAAGACTAGTATTTGCAGAAAGAAATGTTTTAGTCTTGGGGGGAGCGCTTTTCCCCAACATTATTGTGTTTTAATAGTAAATATTACTGAATGTTAGCCACATAGCGCAAACAATAGCTTTAATGCCAAGAAAGAAAATTTTACGGAACCCCCTAAATACATTGGTTATTGAACACTGTCTTTTGACTTGAAAACTTGTTGTATATCCGCGAAGCAAAATGAAATGATGTACTCCTATTTGTACCATGTCCCTCAATGAGGGGGCTTTTGCCTGCCAGATAGATTGCCTAGATTTTAGCAGTATTGTATTACAAGGAAGCAAAATGAAATGATGTACTCCTATTTGTATCATGTCCCTCCAACTAAGTGGCTCTTGCCTGCCAGATAGATTGCTTAGATTTTAACAGTATTGTATTACAATGAAGCGAATTGAAATTATGTATGGGTATTCCTATTTGTACCATGTCCCTCAATGAGGGGCTCTTGCCTGCCAGATAGATTGCTTAGATTTAAACAGTATTGTATTACAAGGAAGCAAAATGAAATTATGTATTCCTATTTGTACCATGTCCCTCAATGAGGGGGGCTTTTGCCTGTCAGATAGATTGCCTAGATTTACCAGTATTATAGCAAAAGAGAATTACGTACGAGTATTGTAACACATAGCTATAACTGGCGGGGGCATTTTCCTTAGTTATAGGTGACCCTAGATTTAAAGTATTGTATTACAAGGAAATTATGTAGTCCTATTTGTAGTATAACTGGCGGGTCCCTTTCCCATTAGTCACAGGGTTACTTAGAAAAAAAAAATGACATTTCAATTTTTGAGTCCCACGGTTATGCCGGTTAGGCTAAAGGAGACGGTGATTATTTTTTTGGTTCGTTTCTTATTTTTATATTCTCCTAATAAATTAGTCGGAGCAAATTGTATTTTCGAACTTGCAAAATAAATCGTTTGCTGTGCAAACTCGTTGTTAAAAATAAGGTGTTTGAACTAAATATGGGAGCTAAAATAAGCTCTTAAAAGTATATAGTAAGTGGGAGGAAACGGGAGAACCCCGAGAAAAAAAACACATGGACACGGTGTTATCCACCACAAACTTACTTAGCCTGGTATTGAACCCGGGACCCCAAACACCAGAGGTGAACGCTTTACCACCGAGCCACCGCGGCCCCCAGGCTTACTTAGATTTTAACAGTATTATATTATAGCAAAAGGAAAATTACGTAGCTATAACTGGCGGGGCCCATTAGTTATAGGCGACCCTAGATTTTAACAGTATTATATTATATTATAGCAAAAAAGAGAATTATGTGGGGCTGTTTTTTTACCGGTTTCCCATTAGTTAGTTCTTACAATTGCGGGTTTTTCTGAATAGGTAATAACATAATGATGATAATTATGTTCAACTGAAGGTCCATATGTGTTGGTGGGTCCCCCTTAGGGATTTGTAATATAATGAACGTTTGGTGGTTTACTGATAGAAGAATTAGCTATGCCCTCACAAACTATGTTTTATTAACAGAACACAACTGCGAGAAGGGTACTTATTTAATGCTATCAGTAGTATTTAATGGCTAAAAAGAAATATATATATCATACTTTACCTTTAAAATATAAATATATATTCAGGACTAAAAATAAATACGTCAACACGATGCACGGGTTAAACTAAACTAAAGTTAATTTAAAAGTTCTCCGACAGATGGCATAGAACCACAATTTTCTATTATAGTTGATTTTGTATTAAAGTAATGAAAACAAATGATTGAAGAGAATTATATAATAATTAGTATGGGGTTATTCGATGAAAGAAAGAAAAAAAATAAGTATAGAAGAAGAAGAAATGTAATTTTACTATTTTAATATGGTTATTGAAAACACATACACAATCTTATTTATAAGTTTAAAATTGATATAGAGATGCATAAGAAAACTGATATACATTTCGTTTGTTCATTTATGACCGATTCAAGGTTTGAACTAGAGACAATGCTTATATGACGCGAACGTATTTTATTTTTAATAATCACTTTGTTTGAGTTTGTCCGGGTGGAAATTTGATTTATATACAGTGAAAAATAAAATAATAACTTAATTTGTTTAGTCTGTCATATTTTGAGGGAAATGGCGTGAAAGATATATTTAAATATTGCAGAATACATTTGAATGTGGGAGAATATTTTATAGCTAACTGGATTGGAGTGACATTGAATAAAACCCGAGATTAAATATAATACTTATTATTGAAAATTAATTTCCGACCCTTTGCAGGGTTGTTGCTGTAGGGCATTTAACAGTGGTTTGTTTATACGCGTAAGCGCACCTGGGATTTGAACCCGTATGCCGCTGTTAAGGTGACTTGCTTATACGCGTAGACCCGCTCGGAATTTGAACCCATGCACTATTGGTAGGTTTACGCGGAAATTAAACCTGCACGCCGCTGTTAAGATGACTTTCTTTTTAAGCGCGTAGGCTTGCCCGGGATTTAAACTCGTAC